>NC_042971.1:61790606-61808106 GCF_901001165.1 Salmo trutta
TCCAGGTCATCTACAAGACCCTGCTAGGTAAAGTCCCCCCTTATCTCCGCTCACTGGTCACCATAGCAGCACCCACCTGTAGCACGCGCTACACCAGGTATATCTCTCTGGTCACCCCCAAAGCCAATTCCTCCTTCGGCTGCCTCTCCTTCCAGTTCTCTGCTGCCAATGACTGGAACGAACTACAAAAATCTCTAAAAATGGAAACACTTATCTCCCTCACTAGCTTTAAGCACCAGCTGTCAGAGCAGCTCACAGATTACTGCACCTATAATTTAGCCCAAACAACTACCTCTTCCCCTACTGTATTTATTTATTTATTTTGCTCCTTTGCACCCCATTATTTCTATTTCTACTTTGCACTTTCTTCCACTGCAAATCTACCATTCCAGTGTTTTACTTGCTATATTGTATTTACTTTGCCACCATGGCCTGTTTTGCCTTTACCTCCCTTATCTCACCTCATTTGCTCACATTGTATATAGACTTATTTTTCTACTATATTATTGACTGTATGTTTGTTTTACTCCATGTGTAACTCTGTGTTGTTGTATGTGTCAAACTGCTTTGCTTTATCTTGGCCAGGTCGCAATTGTAAATGAGAACTTGTTCTCAACTTGCCTACCTGGTTAAATAAAGGTGAAATAAATAATAAAAAAATTAAACCAGTCCTGTCTGTTACTAATGTGTTGTCATAACCACCCTGACCACCCTCACCACCCTGACCACCCTCACCCCACCACCCTGACCACCCTCACCCCACCACCCTGACCACCCTCACCACCTTGACCACCCTCACCCTACCACCCTGACCACCATCACCACCTTGACCACCATCACCACCATCACCACCCTGACCACCATCACCACCCTGACCACCATCACAACCCTAACCACCCTCACCACCACCACCCTGACCACCCTGACCACCCTCACCACCATCACACCCTGACCACCCTCACCAACCTGACTACCATCACCACAATAACCACCACCATCACCACCCTCACTAACCTGACCACCTTGACCACCCTAACCACCATCGTGAACCTCACATCCATCACCACCCTGACCACCATCACCATCATCACCAACCTGACCACCATCACCAACCTGACCACCATCACCACCATCATCACCACCCTCACCAACCTGACCACCATCACCACCATCACCAACCTGACACATCACCACCCTGACCACCATCACCACCCTGACCACCCTGACCACCATCACCATCACCATCCTAGTGGTGAGGGTGGTCAGGTTGGTGATGGTGGTGGTGATGGTGGTGATGATGATGGTGACCACCCTCACCAACCTGACCACCACCACCACCATCACCACCATCACAACCCTCATCACCCTGACCATCATCACCACCCTGACCACCCTCACCACCCTGACCACCATCACCACCCTGACCACCATCACCATGACCACCATCACCACCCTGACCATCGCCAACCTGACCACCATCACCACCCTGATCACCATCGCCACCCTGACCACCACCCTAACCACCATCACCACCCTAACCACCATCACCACCCTAACCACCACCATCACCACCCTAACCACCACCACCACCCTGACCACCACCACCACCCTGACCACCATCACCACCTTGACCACCATCACCACCATCACCACCCTGACCACCATCACCACCCTGACCACCATCACAACCCTAACCACCCTCACCACCACCACCCTGACCACCCTGACCACCCTCACCACCATCACACCCTGACCACCCTCACCAACCTGACTACCATCACCACAATAACCACCACCATCACCACCCTCACTAACCTGACCACCTTGACCACCCTAACCACCATCGTGAACCTCACATCCATCACCACCCTGACCACCATCACCATCATCACCAACCTGACCACCATCACCAACCTGACCACCATCACCACCATCATCACCACCCTCACCAACCTGACCACCATCACCACCATCACCAACCTGACACATCACCACCCTGACCACCATCACCACCCTGACCACCCTGACCACCATCACCATCACCATCCTAGTGGTGAGGGTGGTCAGGTTGGTGATGGTGGTGGTGATGGTGGTGATGATGATGGTGACCACCCTCACCAACCTGACCACCACCACCACCATCACCACCATCACAACCCTCATCACCCTGACCATCATCACCACCCTGACCACCCTCACCACCCTGACCACCATCACCACCCTGACCACCATCACCATGACCACCATCACCACCCTGACCATCGCCAACCTGACCACCATCACCACCCTGATCACCATCGCCACCCTGACCACCACCCTAACCACCATCACCACCCTAACCACCATCACCACCCTAACCACCACCATCACCACCCTAACCACCACCACCACCCTGACCACCACCACCACCCTGACCACCATCACCACCCTAACCACCCTGACCACCACCACCACCCTGACCATCTCTACCACCACCCTGACCACCATCACCACCCTGACCACCATCACCACCCTAACCACCATCCCCACCCTGACCACCATCACCACCCTAACCACCATCCCCACCCTGACCACCATCACCACCCTGACCACCATCACCACCCTGACCACCCTGACCACCACCACCACCCTGACCACCATCACCACCCTGACCACCATTACCACCCTGACCACCACCACCACCCTGCTACAACAACGTTGTTCTTCTCAAGGCCACTGGTCTAGTGTTGGCAGGAGAATAAGAGTTGTGTGCTCTCTCTGTGTGTTATCCAGAGATAACTGTGAGTGCTGCCTCTACCTCTCCACAGCCTTTGTGTCTCAGCTACTGAATGCATCTACAAGGCCAGCCAAGCCACTGGAGGGAGGGAGGGAGAGAGAGAGGTGGGTGGAAGAAGATAGGTAGCAAGTCACTCTCTTACGGGCTGAATAACCTTGAGAATTCCTGGCTGCACTTAGTCCCCCCCCTCTCCGTTATTGCCATGAGTATATATCATTTTTTATTTATTTATTTTTATTTCACCTTTATTTAACCAGGTAGGCAAGTTGAGAACAAGTTCTCATTTACATTTGCGACCTGGCCAAGATAAAGCAAAGCAGTTTGACACATACAACAACACAGAGTTACGTATGGAGTAAAACAAACATACAGTCAATAATACAGTAGAAAAATAAGTCTATATACAATGTGCGCAAATGAGGTGAGATAAGGGAGGTAAAGGCAAAAAAGTAAATACAATATAGCAAGTAAAACACTGGAATGGTACATTTGCAGTGGAAGAAAGTGCAAAGTAGAAATAGAAATAATGGGGTGCAAAGGAGCAAAATAAATAAATAAATACAGTAAGGGAAGTGGTAGTTGTTTGGGCTAAATTTTCGATGGGCTATGTACAGGTGCAGTAATCAGTGAGCTGCTCTGACAGCTGGTGCTTAAAGCTAGTGAGGGAGATAAGTGTTTCCAGTTTCAGAGATTTTTGTAGTTCGTTCCAGTCATTGGCAGCAGAGAACTGGAAGCAGAGGCGGCCGAAGGAGGAATTGGCTTTGGGGGTGACCAGAGAGATATACCTGCTGGAGTGCGTGCTACAGGTGGGTGCTGCTATGGTGACCAGCGAGCTGAGATAAGGGGGGAATTTACCTAGCAGGGTCTTGTAGATGACCTGGAGACAGTGGGTTTGGCGATGAGTATGAAGCGAGAGCCAGCCTACGAGAGCATACAGGTCGCAGTGGTGCGTAGTATATGGGGCTTTGGTGACAAAACGGATGGCACTGTGATAGACTGCATCCAATTTATTGAGTAGGGTATTGAAGGCTATTTTGTAAATGACATCGCCGAAGTCGAGGATTGGTAGGATGGTCAGTTTTACGAGGGTATGTTTGGCAGCATGAGTGAAAGATGCTTTGTTGCAAAATAGGAAGCCAATTCTAGATTTAACTTTGGATTGGAGATGTTTGATGTGAGTCTGGAAGGAGAGTTTACAGTCTAACCAGACACCTAGGTATTTGTAGTTGTCCACATATTCTAAGTCAGAATCGTCCAGAGTAGTGATGCTGGACGGGCGGGCAGGTGCAGGCAGCGATCGGTTGAAGAGTATGCATTTAGTTTTACTTATATTTAAGAGCAGTTGGAGGCCACGGAAGGAGAGTTGTATGGCATTGAAGCTCGTCTGGAGAATTGTTAACACAGTGTCCAAAGAAGGGCCAGAAGTATACAGAATGGTGTCGTCTGCGTAGAGGTGGATCAGAGACTCACCAGCAGCAAGAGCGACATCATTGATGTATACAGAGAAGAGAGTCGGCCCAAGAATTGAACCCTGTGGCACCCCCATAGAGACTGCCAGAGGTCCGGAGAACAGGCCCTCCGATTTGACACACTGAACTCTATCAGAGAAGTAGTTGGTGAACCAGGCGAGGCAATCATTTGAGAAACCAAGGCTATTGAGTCTGCCGATGAGGATGTGGTGATTGACAGAGTCGAAAGCCTTGGCCAGGTCAATGAATACGGCTGCACAGTATTGTTTCTTATTGATGGCGGTTAAGATATCGTTTAGGACCTTGAGCGTGGCTGAGGTGCACCCATGACCAGCTCTGAAACCAGATTGCATAGCGGAGAAGGTGCGGTGGGATTCGAAATGGTCGGTAATCTGTTTGTTGACTTGGCTTTCGAAGACCTTAGAAAGGCAGGGTAGGATAGATATAGTTCTGTAGCAGTTTGGGTCTAGAGTGTCCCCCCCTTGAAGAGGGGGATGACGGCGGCTGCTTTCCAATCTTTGGGAATCTCAGACGATACGAGAGGTTGAACAGGCTAGTAATAGGGGTTGCAACAATTTCGGCAGATAATTTTAGAAAAAAAGGGTCCAGATTGTCTAGCCCGGCTGATTTGTAGGTTTTGCAGCTCTTTCAGAACATCAGCTGACTGGATTTGGGAGAAGGAGAAATGGGGAAGGCTTGGGCGAGTTGCTGTGTGGGGTGCAGTGCTGTTGTCCGGGGTAGGGGTAGCCAGGTGGAAAGCATGGCCAGCCATAGAAAAATGCTTATTGAAATTCTCAATTATAGTGGATTTACCGGTGGTGACAGAGTTTCCTATCCTCAGTGCAGTGGGCAGCTGGGAGGAGGTGCTCTTATTCTCCATGGACTTTACAGTGTCCCAGAACTTTTTTGAGTTTGTGTGGCAGGAAGAACATTTCTGCTTGAAAAAGCTAGCCTTGGATTTTCTGTCTTTGTGTATTGGTTTCTAACTTCCCTGAAAAGTTGCATATCACGGGGGCTGTTCGATGCTAATGCAGAACGCCACAGGATGTTTTTGTGTTGGTTAAGGGCAGTCAGGTCTCGAGAGAACCAAGGGCTATATCTGTTCCTGGTTATAAATTTCTTGAATGGGGCATGCTTATTTAAGATGGTGAGGAAGGCATTTAAAAAAAAATAACCAGGCATCCTCTACTGACGGGATGATGAGGTCTATATCCTTCCAGGATACCCGGGCCAGGTTGATTAGAAAGGCCTGCTCGCTGAAGTGTTTCAGGGAGCGTTTGACAGTGATGAGTGGAGGTCGTTTGACCGCTGACCCATTACGGATGCAGGCAGTTATCGCTGAGATCTTGGTTGAAAACAGCAGAGGTGTATTTAGAGGGCAAGTTGGTTAGGATGATATCTATGAGGGTGCCCGTGTTTACGGCTTTGGGGTGGTACCTGGTAGGTTCATTGATAATTTGTGTGAGATTGAGGGCATCAAGCTTAGATTGTAGGATGGCTGGGGTGTTAAGCATGTCCCAGTTTAGGTCACCTAGCAGCACGAGCTCTAAAGATAGATGGGAGGCAATCAGTTCACATATGGTCTCCAGAGCACAGGTGGGGGCAGAGGGTGGTCTATAGCAGGCGGCAACGGTGAGAGACTTGTTTTTAGAGAGGTGGATTTTTAAAAGTAGAAGTTCAAATTGTTTGGGTACAGACCTGGATAGTAGGACAGAACTCTGCAGGCTATCTCTGCAGTAGATTGCAACACTGCGTTCTATCTTGTCTGAAAATGTTGTAGTTAGGGATGTAGATTTCAGAGTTTTTGGTGGTCTTCCTAAGCCAGGATTCAGACACGGCTAGGACATCAGGGTTCGCAGAGTGTGCTAAAGCAGTGAATAAAACAAACTTAGGGAGGAGGCTTCTAATGTTAACATGTATGAAACCAAGGCTATTATAATACCTCTTCCTGGTATTACGGTTAACACCGCCGGGTCAGACAAACGTTTAGAGTCGAATGCAGTAAACCATTGCAGTGAAAAACACCACTTCATTAGCATCACTGTTGGCCTGGTTATCCACAGACACACAGATCTTATGTGTTAACATGTACTACTTTCAGAGTGTCATTAAGTATGGAAACCAGATTGTACCCTACTTCCTATATAGTGCACAACTTGATACACAGCCTAATAATCTAGGTTTCTAAGACTTGATGAGCCTGCTTACTGTTGTTACTCCTGAGCTGACTCAAATCTAGTTGTAATTGTTCAGTTCCAGGGAGGTTCTGCACTGCAGTAGCCCAGCAGCACCTAACATTAACCTTAACCCAAAAACCTAACCCTAAAACTAACCCTAATTCTAACACTAACACGAATTGTAACCTTAACCCCTCACTCAATGGCTTCCTGCTGCACATGAAGAAGCAAAGTAGACACCGTTTAGAGCCGTGGCACCCTATTCCCTATGGGCCCTGTTCAACAGTAGTGTACCCTATTCCCTATGGGCCCTGTTCAACAGTAGTGTACCCTATTCCCAATGGGCCCTGTTCAACAGTAGTGTACCCTATTCCCTATGGGCCCTGTTCAACAGTAGTGTACCCTATTCCCTATGGGCCCTGTTCAACAGTAGTGTACCCTATTCCCTATGGGCCCTGTTCAACAGTAGTGTACCCTATTCCCTATGGGCCCTGTTCAACAGTAGTGTACCCTATTCCCTATGGGCCCTGTTCAACAGTAGTGTACCCTATTCCCTATGGGCCCTGTTCAACAGTAGTGCACCCTATTCCCTATGGGCCCTGTTCAACAGTAGTGCACCCTATTCCCTATGGGCCCTGTTCAACAGTAGTGCACTGTGTAGGGAATAGGGAGCCATTTAGGACACAGTGGAAAACTGTTAATAAAGGAAGCTGTCAGTCTGGAGATGTTGCTGCTTCCTGTTACCACACTGTAAGGATGGGAGGGTGGGTGGGTTTTGTGTGTGTGTGTGTGTGTGTGTGTGTGTGTGTGTGTGTGTGTGTGTGTGTGTGTGTGTGTGTGTGTGTGTGTGTGTGTGTGTGTGTGTGTGTGTGTGTGTGTGTGTGTGTGAGAGAGAGAGAGTCTTGGTGTGTGTGTTGCAGTGGGAGGATGGGCTGCCCTCCGCAGCATTGAGAACCAAACACTGTCCATCTGATTGAAAACCCCCACAGATTTTCCTTCTGCAAAACACGAGGCTCCTTCTTTCCTTCTCTCTCCTTTCTTTCTCTCTTTCTGATCCTTGTTTCGCTCTTTCTCTCTGTATGCCTGCCTCTCTTCTCCCTCCTTTTGTTTTTCTTGTATTTTTCTTGTGTGCCTGTGTGTGTTTTGGTGGGTGTGAGAAAGCCGACAGCCTGTGTTTGTAATGCAATCGGGGAGCTGGCCCTGGATCGATAAGCATGGTGCTGGGGGAATTAATGTGAGGCCGGCAGGCTGTCTATCATACAGAGCGAGAGAGGGAGGGGAGAGAGAGGGGAGGGGGGGAGGGGAGAGGGAGGGAGGGAGGGGGAGGGGAGAGGGGAGGGAGGGAGGGAGGGGGAGGGGGAGGGAGGAGAGAGAGGGGGGGGAGGGGAGAGAGAGGGGAGGGGAGGGAGGGAGAGAGAGGGGAGGGAGGGAGGGAGGGAGGGAGGGGGGGAGGGGTGGGGGGTTAGAGCACTGGGCCAAAGGAAAACCATCCACATCATATGTGTGTGATTCCACCGTGTATCAGTAAAGAGATCATTAGAAAATGAGATTGTTATATAGAAACAGCAGTAGAGCATCTCCTCCTCCTCTCCTCCTCTCCTCTCCTCCTCTACTCTCCTCCTCTACTCTCATCTCTTCCTCTTCTCCTCTCCTCCTCTCCTCGTCTTCTCATCTCCTCTTCTCCTCCTCTACTCTCCTCTCCTCTTCTCATCTCCTCCTCTTCTCCTCCTCTCCTCTCCTCCTCTTCTCTTCTCCTCCTCTACTCTCCTCTCCTCCTCTCCTCCTCTTCTCCTCTCCTCCTCTCTTCATCTTCTCATCTCCTCCTCTCCTTCTCCTTTCCTCCTCTCTTCTCTTTTCCTCCTCCTCCTCTCCTCTCTTCTCTCCTCTAGTGTAAAATCATCCTGTAGTCCTAGCAGGTGTGCAGGGAGGCCTGCTGTCCGAGGTCTCAGTGATTGGTGGATTTTTTTCCTCCTCTCCATGATGTATAGGCTTCTACTACGAGACGGTTTATTGCATTCAAACGTACAGCAAGAGACAAAGACCAAAGTTGGTTTGACTGAACGGCCCAGCGGTGCGATTTCACCCCAAAATAATTGCTGACGAAGGATAGTCATTTTTCCAAGTGTGTGATAGAGGGGAGAAATCATAATGGAAAATACATGTCCAATAATTGTGGTATTGCTTTTGAAAAACGAGCGCTCAGATGTGAGACGGTGATGCTGTGACACTAGTCTACCACGGTATAAAAAGCAAATGAAAACATAGCATGTTGCACTGTTGGGTAGATACATTTATAAGAAAGCTCATTTCTAACACGAAAAACATATTGTGTTTGGTTGTAAATACATTTAAATGATGCTCAGTTTAGCTTCCCTAATCGTACGACGCTGTATACTTACAGTACAACATACAGGTGTTCTATACAACACTGTTTTTACAAGGTTGAATTACCAACAATTAATCTGTGGCCATTTTTGATCCTCTGATGAACACAATTCCACCTGAAAAACAACAACCACTTCAGATGAAAGTTTGGTATATCCGCTCCTCACGCCTCCATTTTGAAGGGGGAATTGTGGTCTCTGTCTGACTGGCCCTGTACCTTCCTCTGTCTGACTGGCCCTGTCCTTTCTCTGTCTGACTGGCCCTCTACCTTCCTATGTCTGACTGGCCCTCTACCTTCCTCTGTCTGACTGGCCCTGTACTTTCCTCTGTCTGACTGGCCCTCTACCTTCCTCTGTCTGACTGGCCCTCTACCTTCCTCTGTCTGACTGGCCCTCTACCTTCCTCTGTCTGACTGGCCCTCTACCTTCCTCTGTCTGACTGGCCCTCTACCTTCCTCTGTCTGACTGGCCCTCTACCTTCCTCTGTCTGACTGGCCCTCTACCTTCCTCTGACTGCAGCCCCCCTTCCTGCCTCTCTCCTTTCTAGCTGGTGCTGCCGCCTCTATGGATGATGCTGGGGCATCATAGCCCTCCTGCCTCTCTTGCTCTCTCTCTCGCCTGCTCTCTCTCTCGCCTGCTCTCTGTCTCGCCTGCTCTCTCTCTCACCTGCTCTCTGTCTCGCCTGCTCTCTCTCTCGCCTGCTCTCTGTCTCGCCTGCTCTCTCTCTCACCTGCTCTCTGTCTCGCCTGCTCTCTGTCTCGCCTGCTCTCTGTCTCGCCTGCTCTCTGTCTCGCCTGCTCTCTGTCTCGCTTGCTCTCTGTCTCGCCTGCTCTCTCTCTCGCCTGCTCTCTGTCTCGCCTGCTCTCTGTCTCGCCTGCTCTCTGTCTCGCCTGCTCTCTGTCTCGCCTGCTCTCTGTCTCGCCTGCTCTCTGTCTCGCCTGCTCTCTGTCTCGCCTGCTCTCTGTCTCGCCTGCTCTCTGTCTCGCTTGCTCTCTGTCTCGCTTGCTCTCTGTCTCGATGGCTGGTACTCTCTGGCCTCACAGCAGGCCTCCTCTTCTTTCAGACTGGCCCTGTCCTCTTTTCTCTGCCCTCCTTCCTTTCCTCCCAGCTCCCCGGTCAGTGAGCGGAGCGCGGCTCATTTCTGGCCCCACCTGAGTCACATCCAGCCTTTTGACCCCAGCTCTGTAGCGGTGAAAGGCGGGTGAATTGGAACATGGAGAGACTTGATTCCCCGCTGACCGCGGAACAATAAGCACCAGAGGACTGAGATCTGGCTGGGTGATAAGCACTAGAACTCTCTCAACTACACACACACACACGCACAGACCGACTCACTCTCTCTCTCTCTCGTCTCTTCTCTATCTCTGCTCTCTACCTCTCCTCTCTACCTCTGCTCTCTACCTCTCCTCTCCTCTCCTGTCCTCTCCTCTCCTCTCCTCTCCTCTCCTCTCCTCTCCTCTCCTCTCCTCTCCTCTCCTCTCCTCTCCTCTGTCTTCTAGATGTAGAAGACCTCTGTTTTACTACATCTAGCTGGTAGTGAAAAAAACAACCCGTTTCTCTTTAAATATGTCAGTGGTCAATGGGGAGGTTAATTGAAACATAAAGGAACATGTTCTCTGTGAGCCCGGGATTAATCAATCTGATCCCTGATACACACACACACACTCTAACACCCTCACTTCATCAAATGTAATTGGAGGAAAGTTGTCGATATGGCAACAAAAGTGCCTGCTCAACGAGCGCAAGGCACAGAATCCAGCAGACGCGCGTGTGTGTGTGTGTGTGTGTGTGTGTGTGTGTGTGTGTGTGTGTGTGTGTGTGTGTGTGTGTGTATGAGGTTTCATCAGGAGACACTGTCTGTGTTGACTCTACCCTTGCTACAACTGAGTTCATTAGGACACACCTTAGAAAAACGTGTCAAAAGATTCTCCAACCCAACACAAAACAACCGTTGCTTATTGCACGAGCTCAGATATGACCTTCCCATTTCAGACTCGGGAATATGGCCCTTATCTTAAATCAAATACAATCTGTCTGGTAGTTCATTAAGAGGTACTGACGAGCTAAATCTGTTTCTGTGCCTCCATAAAGGAGGAGAGGAAGGAAAATACGGGAGAGGAGAGTATCTCAATTGCACACTCCTCGCGTCCTCTCTCCTCACCTCCTTCTCAGGCCCCTCCTCTCCTCTCTGACCTTCTCATCCAATGGGTTTTTGAGAAGGAGGTGAGGTGACGAGTCTGCAATTGAGATTCACCCAAGGAGAAAGGAGTGGTGTTTAGCTTCATTAATTAACGCTAGCAGAGAAGAGCTCGTTCTCACCTTTAAGCACCATTGATTCATTGTCCAGATCTTAATGAAACGTGTATTTTAATAGGTAATTCCAGGATAAGGGCTAAATGAACCAGCTGAATAGAAACGGGTGTAATGGTAAAGGTTTAAGTTAATAAAGGGACCTATAATGATGCTGCCATGGGGCCTGGCATGTAGCCAAGTGGTTCGAGCGTTGGGTCAGTATCCGAAAGGTTGCTGGATCGAATCCCTGAGCTGACAAGGTAAAAAAAAACAGTCGTTCTGCCCCTGAACAAGGCAGTTAACCCATTGTTCCCCCAGTAGGCCATCATTGTAAATAAGAATTTGTTCTTAGCTGACTTGTTTAGTTAAATAAAGGTTAATGAGATACTTAACCAAGGGACACAAATGAACCAGGAAAAATGTGTGACATTGCTTGTGGCAGGAAGGAGGGGGAAGGGCGCGGCAGTTTGTTGTGTGTCTGTCCTGATTGGTTAGTTCCTGACTGTCACCCAGAGCAGCAGCAGTGGTGGACATTTGTGTGTGTGTGTGTGTGTGTGTGCGTGTGTGTGCACACTGTGGGTATCATATGTTTATTAAATTGTTTTCATTAAAATAGATTTAATTATGCTGTTTTTGTAATGGACACAAAATGCTCCATAATGTCTGTGATTATTTATTTTTCTTCAAATTTTTACAAATTAATAAAAAGGAAATAACTCAAATATAGTATTGCATAAGTATTCACCCCCTTTGTTTAGGCAAGCCTTAATTACACTGAACCAAAAATATAAACACAACATGTAAAGTGTTGGTCCCATGTTTCATGAGCTGATATAAAAGATCAAAAAAATGTTCCATACGCACAAAAGGCTTATTTCTCAAAAATGTTGGGCAGAAATTTGTTTACATCCCTGTTAGTGAGCATTTCTCCTTTGCTAAGATAATCCATCCACCTGACAGGTGTGGCATATCAAGAAGCTGATTAAATAGCATGATCATTACACCTTGTGCTTGTTACAATAAAATGCACTCTATAAAATATGCAGTTTTGTCCCACAACACATTGCAACAGATGTCTCAAGTTTTGAGGGAGCGCGCAATTGGCATGCTGACTGCAGGAATGTCCACGAGAGCTGTTGCCAAAGAGTTGAATGTTAATTTCTCTATCATAAGCCGCCTCCAACATTGTTTTAGAGAATTTGACAGTACGTACAACTGGCCTCACAACCGCAGACCACGTGTAACCACACCAGCCCAGGACCTCCACATCTGGCTTCTTCACCTGCAAAACCAAAGAATTTCTGCAAAAACTATCAGCAACCAACTCAGGGAAGCTCATCTGCGTGCTTGCTGTCCTCACCATGGTCTTGACCTGACTGCAGTTTGGCGTTGTAACCGACTTCAGTGGGCAAATGCTCACCTTCGATGGCCACTGGCACGCTGGAGAAGTGTGCTCTTCACGGATGAATCCCGGTTTCAACTGTATCGGGCAGATGGCAGACACCATGTACGGCATCGTGTGGGTGAGCGGTTTGCTGATGTCAAAGTTGTGAACAGAGTGCCCCATGTTGGTGGTGGGGTTATGGTATGGGCAGGCTTAAGCTTCGGACAACGAACTCCATTGCATTTTATCAATGGCAATTTAAATGCACAGAGATACCTGTCACATCTGCTCCTGCTACACCCTCTGGTGTAGCAGGAGCAGAGGGTTACTCCCCCTGTACACTCTCTCTCTCTCCCTCCACGTCACTCTCTGTGTGATTGTGTGGTTGGAGACAGGTGTACTGGAGTCAGAGCAGATCCCTACCAGCTGCAACTCGTTCCATAATCAAGACCTCTACAAATACTCAGTTCTGCCACTTCCACTCTGCCAGATTGTGATCTCTGCTGTCAGTCCATGATTCTAGCCATTTATGATTTTTCAAGATCCTGTTTCCCTGCCTGACACCGTTTATCCTCTCATTGCAGTTACCGCTCTGTCTCTGGCTCCTGTCTCCCGTTCCACATCTCACCACCCAACTACCTTGCTCTGGATTTTACTCACCACCACCACCACCTTGGATTCCCCTCAGGACCTGTTTACCCTGTTCTACTCAGCTAACTCCAACCTCAGTCTCCACATCTGGTTTTTCTGCAACTCATCCGAGCTTCCCCGGATCTGCACTCCATATCTCCCTGTGTAACAATAAATATTTTGGTTCCTCCCTGTTTCCTCGTCTGAGTCTGCTCTTGGGTTCCCCTGTGTCGGTCCGCTTAACGATACCGTGACGAGATCCTGAGGCCCATTGTTGTGCCATTCATCCCACCGCCATCACCTCATGTTTCAGCATTGTGGTGTGTTTTCATATAAGCCCTTGGTCTTCCAACCACACCTGCACACTGCAGGGTGCCATACTAATGCACGGTGCCATGTCACAAGGATCTGTACACAGTTCCTGGAATCGAAAAACCTCATAAAGAAGGGCAGTGATTGGTCGGTGGGTAACAAAAATAAATCACACGTCCAATGATATCTTTAAACATGGACAAGTTAATAATGATTCCAAACACGTCAAAGATACAGTCATCCTTCTGAACTGAGCTGCAGGAGAGGAAGGAAAATGCTCATTGATGTCACCATTGGTAATTTTAACCGACTGTGGATAGATCAACAACATTATAGTGACTCCACAATAATGAGCTAAATGATTTTTTTTTTAAATTGACGTAATAAAACTATTCCAAAACATGCATCTTGTATGCAACAAGGCACTAAAATATACTGCAAAAGAACACTGCAAAATAACATACTTTTTGGCCTAAATGCAAAGTATTATGTTTGAGGCAAATCACTGAGTAACTGCCTCCTTATTTTCCAGCATGGTGGTGGCTGCATCATGGTGTGGGTATGCTTGTCATCGGCAAATACTGGGGATAAAAATAAATGGGATGGAGCTAAGGACAGGCAAAATCCTAGAGGTTAAACCTGGTTCAGTCTGCTTTCCACCAGACACTGGGAGATGAATTCCCCTTTCAGCAGGACAATAACCTAAAACACAAGGCCAAATCTACACTGGAGTTCCTTACCAAGAAGACAGTGAATTTTCCTGAATGGCCAAGTTACAGTTTTGACTTAAATCTGCTTAAAAATCTATGACTTACTGTCTAGCCATGATCTTCAACATCTTGACAGAGCTTGAAGAATTTGGAAAATAATAAATGGGCAAATATTGCACAATCCAGGTGTGCAAGGCTCTTAGAGACTTACCCAGAAAGACTCACAGCTGTAATCGTTGCCAAAGGTGATTCTAACATGTATTGACTCAAGGGGGTGAATACTTTTTTTATGTTTGTTCCCTGGCTGAGTTATACAGTACATGTCAGAAGTTTGGACACACCTACTCATTCAAGGGTTTTTCTTTATTTTTACTATTTTCATTGTATAATAATAGTGAAGACATCAAAGTTATCATCCAGTTATGTTAACCAGTCAGTCCAATACCTCCGGTTAGGTTAACCAGTCAGTCCACTAGCTCTGGTTATGTTAACCCCTGTTGCAGCTAGCTAGAACACATGAGCCAGTACCTATATTCTCATTCTAAATGTAATTTCACCACCCGTGCTGTTGGTGGCGGTAACACACAATCCTCTCTGGCACCATTCAACGTCCTGTCTGAGCTCGTACTGTATGTCTCACAGCATCTGTGGCGTGAGAAGGTGTCTACTTCCCCAGAGTCAAATGAACTCATGGATATTACTTTAATGAAAGGCCTCATTGCCAAAATCCCAAAGTATCCCTTTAATTTATAAATCCCAAAATTGATGTATTAGCTTCCGATTCTAGTTTAATCTAACAGCTAACGATTCTAGTTTAATCTAACCGCTAACGATTCTAGTTTAATCTAGCAGCTAACCATTGTAGTTTAATCTAACCGCTAATGATTCTAGTTTAATCTAGCAGCTAATGATTCTAGTTTAATCTAGCAGCTAACGATTCTAGTTTAATCTAACCGCTAACGATTGTAGTTTAATCTAGCAGCTAACGATTCTAGTTTAATCTAGCAGCTAACGATTCTAGTTTAATCTAACTGCTAACAATTGTAGTTTAATCTAACCGCTAACGATTCTCGTTTAATCCAAACGCTAATGATTCTAGCTTAATCTAACAGCTAACGATTCTAGTTTAATCTAACCGCTAACGATTCTAGCTTTAATCTAACAGCTAACGATTCTAGTTGAATATAACCGCTAACGATTCTAGTTTAATCTAACAGCTAACGATTCTAGTTTAATCTAGCAGCTAACGATTCTAGCTTTAATCTAACAGCTAACGATTCTAGTTTAATCTAACTGCTAACGATTCTAGTTTAATCTAACCGCTAACGATTCTAGTTTAATCTAGCAGCTAACGATTCTAGCTTTACTCTCAAAAGAGAAAAGGTTTTCTGTTGAAACTAATGCTTGTTGAACAATCTTATTGACCAATGTGTTGGTGTTTCTACAGCGGGGACCTCCACTGACCCCGCCACGCTTCCCCCTCCCGAACCCCTTCCTGTGAAACCCAGATCCCCACTGCTGAGGAGGAGATGAAGATGGAAATCACGGACGATGACATGATAGCAGGTAGGAAAACACCTGCACACAGATGTAGGCCAGTCAGTCAGCGAGCCAGTCAACCAGCCAGTCAGCCAGCCAGCCAGCCAGTCAGCCAGTCAGCCAGTCAGCCAGCCAGCCAGCCAGCCAGCCAGTCAGTCAACCAGTCAGCCAACCAGTCAGCCAGTCAGTCAGACAGTTAGACAGTCAGTGAACCAGTCAGTCAGCCAGTCATCCAGTCAGGCTGTCAGCCAGCCAGCCAGCCAGCCAGTCAGCCCATTGACACGTTGCTCTCTTCTGTCTCTCTCTATTTCTCTCTTCTGTCTCTCTCTATTCTCTCTCTCTCTCTCTCTCCTCTCTCTCTCTCTCTCTCTCTCTCCTCTCTCTCTCTCTCTCTCTCTCTCTCTCTCTCTCTTTCTCTTTGTGTGTTTTCCTGGCTTGTTTATAGTGGTGCTGTCTGTAATTATCAGCCAGTTGATTCTTTACTCTGAAGCATCTGTTCAGTTGGATGCCTCATGGAGGTGTGCTGCATTCTTCTCTCTTGACCTGAGGTGTGTGTGTGCGCGTGCACGCGGGCCTGGGTGTATTAGTGCTGAGCGATTAACCAACATTTTTGTTATTTTTCGGGTTTTTTTAAACAAATAATTGACCAATGTTGGTTCAATTATTAGAATTCCAATTTTTTTTCTTTCTGTGAGCTCAATGCACAGTTTCTCTAGATGTCAATCAGATCCAGACTGACCTGTGCGAGGTAGTAGGGAGTTGTAGTTTCCAACAGGCCAATATTCTATATAATTTTGCGCATAAAATGTGGTAATTTACTACAATGACCATAATCCATTGCGCACCTACTTGTCCTGGTCTGTGTGTTTATTTTTACGCCTGCTACGGAAGAGAGAAGAGTGAGTGATGGTGAGGCGACATAGAGAGCAGCTGTTGCTTCGCCAGGTATCTCTACCTGAAAATACATCATCTAAGTGATCGATAGTTGGTATTTAGCAGTCATAAAAGAGTACCTTATTTACTTTAAAGAACTACAAAATTAGTAATTTTGTCAGACAGCAGCTCTATAGAGATGAGACGAGAAAAGTCATTAAATAAAACCAATGTAATATACACAATAATTGAAATATTGTATTAAAGTAAAGTATATAAATGATGGTTAATACGCGATGATGTCACAGTATCCACAGAAGGTGGCGCCCCTCCCCGGTCGGGCGGCAGTCGTTGTCGCCGGCCTACTAGCTGCCACCGATCTATGTTTCTGTGTTGTTTGGTTTTGTCTGTCTAGGTCTGCACCTGTTCCTTGTTTGTAATTAGTGTGGGGGGGTATTTAGTTTGTCCTTTTTGTTCAGGTATTCGTGTGGGATTGTTTTGTGTCATGTCGAAGGGCTGTTCGTATTTTGACGCTGACTGATAGTTCAGCGTTCTGTGGAGCTGTCAAGTATTATTGCCGGGCTGCGCCCCGTTCTCTTTATTGTTTTGGAGATGTGCTCCTGTCGGGTATTTAGGCGCACCCAGTATTGCGGCGGCTATATTTTTCCAAACAGTGTTAATAAACATCTGTGTTTTTGGACCTCCGTCTCCTGCCCTTGACTCTGACCCTTCCTGCTACACTGATAGCCATGTCACCTACCTGTTCTGAGGAGAGCACTAAGCGCGCGCGCGCGCGCGCACACACACACACACACACACACACACACACACACACACACACACACACACACACACACACACACACACACACACACACACACACACACACACACACACACACAGCTACAGCCCAGTACTAAAAGCAGTCTGGTGCTGAGACAGACCGCAGCAGTA
>NC_042971.1:61813106-61838390 GCF_901001165.1 Salmo trutta
AATGTTAGGACAGAAAAGTCCTCCCTCTCCCCTCAATGTTAAGACAGAACAGTCCTCCCTCTCCCCTCAATGTTAGGACACAACAGTCCTCCCTCTCCCCTCAATGTTAGGACACAACAGTCCTCCCTCTCCCCTCAATGTTAAGACAGAACAGTCCTCCCTCTCCCCTCAATGTTAGGACACAACAGTCCTCCCTCTCCCCTCAATGTTAAGACACAACAGTCCTCCCTCTCCCCTCAATGTTAAGACACAACAGTCCTCCCTCTCCCCTCAATGTTAGGACACAACAGTCCTCCCTCTCCCCTCAATGTTAAGATACAACAGTCCTCCCTCTCCCCTCAATGTTAGGACACAACAGTCCTCACTCTCCCCTCAATGTTAGGACACAACAGTCCTCCCTCTCCCCTCAATGTTAAGACAGAACAGTCCTCCCTCTCCCCTCAATGTTAGGACACAACAGTCCTCCCTCTCCCCTCAATGTTAAGACACAACAGTCCTCCCTCTCCCCTCAATGTTAGGACACAACAGTCCTCCCTCTCCCCTCAATGTTAGGACACAACAGTCCTCCCTCTCCCCTCAGTGTTAAGACAGAACAGTCCTCCCTCTCCCCTCAATGTTAGGACACAACAGTCCTCCCTCTCCCCTCAATGTTAAGACACAACAGTCCTCCCTCTCCCCTCAATGTTAAGACACAACAGTCCTCCCTCTCCCCTCAAGGTTAGACCCGTGATTGAATGCAGTGGTGTTTATCACTAAAACCTTCCCCATACCACTGAATGTCTCACTCTATTTCCTAAATATCTTGCATTAACTGACAAAGGAAATCCGAGAACCGCAAGAAATGCTCAATTGCCTGAATGATTAAGCCTAAATGTAGCACAAACACGGAGAACTAACATCCAAAATAAATAAATAAAAATGGTGATAGCCGGCTTCTCTAGCTACACAGTTGTTGTCATAGCAACATGAAACAAGCTACTACCAAACAAAGTTACCACACACATTTTTTAAACATAACTTAGTTGTAAAATACCATTTTAGTTTATAGAAGTTAGGTAAACTTGCAACATTATGTAGGTTATACTGAACACTACGGGAGAGATAAATAGTTCGCTAGCTAAGAGTTGTGATTATGATTTACTTAGCGGCTAACGTTAGCTAACGTGAGCTGTACTGGCCCAATCTTCCTGGAAAGCTAGTTCGCTGGCTACTGTAGCTTGCTGGTGCACCGTTGTCAAAGTCACAATGATCACAAGTAATTCGATCAAATGTTCCTCAAAGTTGTGTGATAGATCCTCTTGACCCATTCACTTAATCCATAGGTTCCCACGTTGTTGAATCTTCCTCCTCACAACAGAACCAGTGGCGTGGTGCTCAGTGGGACGCTCATGGTTGTTCTCTCCCAGTGATGACACAAACTCCTCAGCATCTTGTGTTGTGTTGTGTTGAATGACAGGGGCTCTCCCTGGTGTGTGGCCCGGGAATGACTGGATGCCCCTTAGTCTGAGTTTTGTTCTGGACCTCGTTGAAGGCTTTGGGAGGTGTGGGTGCTGTATTCAGGGGGGAAAAAAACGCTGTAACTTGCCGGCGTGGTGAATGCTGCTCTGGCTCCTTGAAGAATGGCTTGGTGGTCATTGTATAGATCAGCATCCCAGGTCTGTCTGTAGTATTACCAGTCTCCAGTCTCTCTGTATTATTACCAGTCCCAGGTCTGTCTGTAGTATTACCAGTCACAGGTCTGTCTGTAGTATTACCAGTCCCAGGTCTGTCTGTAGTATTACCAGTCCCAGGTCTGTCTGTAGTATTATCAGTCCCAGGTCTGTCTGTAGTATTACCAGTCCCAGGTCTGTCTATAGTATTACCAGTCCCAGGTCTGTCTGTAGTATTACCAGTCCCAGGTCTGTCCGTAGTATTATCAGTCCCATGTCTGTCTGTAGTATTACCAGTCCCAGGTCTGTCTGTAGTATTACCAGTCCCCGGTCTGTCTGTAGTATTATCAGTCCCAGGTCTGTCTGTAGTATTACCAGTCCCCGGTCTGTCTGTAGTATTACCAGTCCCAGGTCTGTCTGTAGTATTACCAGTCCCCGGTCTGTCTGTAGTATTACCAGTCCCAGGTCTGTCTGTAGTATTACCAGTCCCATATCTGTCTGTAGTATTACCAGTCCCAGGTCCCGAGTAGATGTGTCGGGCTCTTTCTATCTCAACCATTGTCAGATATGGATGGGATCATTCTCTGTAGGAATTCAATGGGATCGTCAGTCTCGTCTCTTTCTTTGAAATAAATGAATTTGACATTTCAGCGTTGTGAGCGGTCTTCCAGTTCAGCCATCTTGAGCTGTATCTACTCCAGTTGTCAAGAACAGTCGTAA
The DNA here is from genome assembly GCF_901001165.1 of Salmo trutta. Classification (NCBI taxonomy): domain Eukaryota; kingdom Metazoa; phylum Chordata; class Actinopteri; order Salmoniformes; family Salmonidae; genus Salmo; species Salmo trutta. The sequence goes on from NC_042971.1 coordinate 61,815,476, forward strand.
AGAGTTTCAACGGCCGCTAAAGTCTCTTCTTGTTGTTTTTGTCACCTTTCACCTTTCAGCAGAAACCTAAAACACAAAAAAGCCAAATCTACACTAGAGTTGCTTACCAAGAAGACAGTGAATGTTCCTGAGTGGCCTAGTTACAGTTTTGTCTGAAATCTGCTTGAAAATCTATGGCAAGACATGAAAATGGTTGTCGATACTTGGAGAATTTTGAAAAGAACAATGGGCAAATGTTGTACAATTCAGGTGTGCAAGGCTCTTAGAGACTTACCCAGAAAGACTCACAGCTGTAATCGCTGCCAAAGGTGTTTCTAACATGTATTGACTCAGGGGGTGAATACTTATGTAAATTATTTTTCTATGTTTTCACTCTCATTATGGTGTATTGACTGTAGATGGGTGAGAAAACAAATTTATTTAATCCATTTTTTAATTCAGGTTGTAACACAACAAAGGGATATGAATACTTTCTGAATGCACTGCAGGTAGAGAGAGGGAGAGAGGTAGAGACAATTGGAGAAAGATCATGCCTGTGTTTTTACAGCACGACACACCCCGAGTCCCCTATCTGTGTTTTACTAACAGATTTAATACCACCAAAAGAAATGGAGAAACACATTGTCAATATGTGAAAAATAAGAGCTGAAAATGATGAATTGATAACATTTCTGGGGTATTGACTGGTCCACAGCGAGCCAGCCAGGCTGGACGGACACCGAGAATATTTTTATTTTCAATAACGCCGGGCCAGGCAGCGATTGCTTACGATGCTATGCTCGCTCACTGACTCACTGACTCACTTCCTTTGTGCAGCATTAACTCTTGGTTGTGTGTGTGTGTGTGTGTGTGTGTGTGTGTTAGTTTGAGAGCCTATATTGTATACCCATATCGTACAGTCACACATGGCGTCATATCTTCTGGTTGGGGACAGAGGAACAGTCTATGTTGTGTGTGTGTGTGTGTGTGTGTGTGTGTGTGTGTGAGCGTATTGGGGGAAGGGTGGGTCATTGGGGTTATTAATGCTCTTTATGGCAACGACGGAGGACTAAGGTGTCCGCCCAGTCTGTTAGTACAAGGATGCTCTCTCTCCCTGCGTCCCCTCTCTCTCCCTCCCTCCCTCCCTTCCTTTCTCTCCTCCCTTCCTTTACTCTCCCTATCCAATCGATTGCAGTAGAAATGTCTCCGGCACCTAATGTGGTTAAGTGTCTTTTCATAATCCCTCTGAAAGCTGACCACTCTACCTCTCCTCTATAAAGACTGCTAAACATTACTGTTTGTCCCGTCAGCAGCCTAACGATAGCAGAGCAGGAGATTATATTGTGCAGGCCACTCTGTGGGAAGAGAAGAGACACTCTTAATGCAAGTGGTGGGATCGTTTTTTTTATTTTTTTTTAAAGGCTATAAATAGTTTTTTGTTGCTTACCGTCCGCTCAGCGCCTCCATCTACCAGGGTCTGGGGGAAGATTCTCAAATGGCTTTTCTCGATTGGTTCGTCTTCTCCTTGCCTCCTTCTGAAAAAGGTCAAATGAAACTGAGGAGAGGAGTTGGGAAAACAAAATGCACTTTACATGAAATTACTCTTCTTCTCCACTAGCGCAAGGGTGTCAAACTCATTTTGGACCCAGGGGCTAGCCGTACCTCGTGCACATCAAGAGGTTAAAATAATAACTGGACTGATCAAAGTTGTCGAAACTTATTTATTTTTATTTAACTATAAAACTTTATTTTTTTAATGGTTAAGATACAGACCATGCTAAAAGGATATTAAAACAACAAAAACCTTTCCTCCAGAGCATAAAGTATGTGTACCTCGTACAAGCATTCTCTACCACTGTTCAAACAGATCACCTTTCAAGGCACAAACCAATTTCTGGTGTCGCCAATTACTAGGCATGGCCAACACACCTGAACACAGTCAAATTGACAAGACAAACTACTGACTGTTGAAGATAAAGTTGATGTTAAATGTGTACATATGGAATGGTGTAACGGCTTTCTTCGGAAGAAGGGGACCAAAGCGCAGCGTGGTACGTGTTCATGATTTTATTCATCAAAAACACTCAAACAAAAAGTAACAAAACGAAAAGCCAAACAGTTCCGTCAGGTACACTATACAAAACAACTACCCACAAACACAGGTGGGAAAAAGGCTGCCTAAGTATGATTCCCAATCAGAGACAACGATTGACAGCTGCCTCTGATTGGAAACCATACTCGGCCAAAACAAAGAAATAGATAACATAGAATGCCCACCCCACATCACACCTGGACCTAACCAAACAGAGAAAAACAGATCTCTCAGGTCAGGGCGTGACAGTACCCCCCCCCAAAGGTGCGGACTCCCGGCCGCAAACCTGAACCTATAGGGGAGGGTCCGGGTGGGCATCTACCCATGGTGGAGGCTCCGGTTCGGGGCGTAGCCCCCGCTCCACCCGCTGATCTCTCCGCTTTTGTATCACCAGACTGTGGATCGTCGGAGGAGGAACCGGACCGTGAATCATCGCCGGAGGCTCTGAACTGGGAACCCCCGCTGGAGGTTCTGGACTGCCGACCGCCGCTGGAGACTCCGGACTGCAGACCGCCGCTGGAGACTCCGGACTGCAGACCGCCGCTGGAGACTCCGGACTGCAGACCACCGCTGGAGACTCTGGACTGCAGACTGTCGCTGGAGGCTCCGTACCGGGGACCGTCGCTGCAGGCTCCGTGCCATGGATCATCACTGGAGGCTTTGTGCCATGGATCATCCCTACAGGCTTCTTGCCATGGATCATCACTGGAGGCTTCGGACCATGGATCATCACTAGAGGCTTCTTACGTGGAGACGGAACAGGTCTCACCAGACTGGGGAGACGCACTGGAGGTCTGGAGCATAGGGCTGGCACAACCCGCACTGGCTGGATGCCCATTTTAGCTCGGTGAGTGTGGAGAGCTGGCACGGGACGCACTGGGCTATGAAGGTGCACTGAAGGCATAGTGCGTAGAGACAGCGCAGGACACACTGGACCGTGGAGGCGCACTGGAGGTCTAGAGCACAGTGGTGGCACAACTCGTCCTGGCTGGATCCCCCCCATTGCCCGGCAAGTGCGGGGAGCTGGAACAGGCTGCACTGGGTTGTGCTGGCGATCTGGGGGTACCGTGCGTAGAGCTGGCGCAGGATAACCTGGGCCGAAGAGACGTACCGGAGACCAGGAACGCTGAACCGGCTCAATCCTTCCTGGCTGAATGCCCACTCTAGCACGGCAACTGCGGGGAGCTTTCACAGAGCGCACCGGGCTGTGGCTGCGCACTGGAGACACCGTGCGCTTCACCGCAGAACACGGTGCCTGACCAGTCATACTCTCCCCACGGTAAGCACAAGGAGTTGGCTCAGGTCTCCACCCTGACTCTGCCAATCTCCCCGTGTGCCCCCCCCCCCATTTTTGGAGGGGCTGCCTCTCGGGCTTCCGTCGTTGCCGTGACTCCCGGTCTCGTCGCTGTTCCTCTCTTGCTGCTTCCACCTGTTCCCATGGGAGGCGATCCCATCCGGCCTGGATCTCCTCCCACGTCCAGGATCCCTTTCCGTCCAGTATGTCCTCCCATGTCCACCTCTCCTGCCCACACTGCTTGGTCCGTTTTTGGTGGGTAGTTCTGTAACGGCTTTCTTCGTAAGAAGGGGACCAAAGTGCAGCGTGGTACGTGTTCATGATTTTATTTATCAAAAACACTCAAACAAAAAATAACATAAACGAAAAGCCAAACAGTTCCGCCAGGTACACTATACAAAACAACTACACACAAACACAGGTGGGAAAAAGGCTGCCTAAGTATGATTCCCAATCAGAGACAACGATTGACAGCTGCCTCTGATTGGAAACAATACTCGGCCAAAACAAAAAAATAGATAGCATTGAATGCCCACCCCACATCACACCTGGACCTAACCAAACAGAGAAAAACGGATCTCTCAGGACAGGGCGTGACAAATGGTTTAAATAATGAAACAGTTTTGGTCCCAATTAACACACAAGAAACAAAATCACACATTTAAAATGTGTAAGTGAAGGTTCATTGAATGCAACAAAATGTCCATCTTCACAGGATCGAAGTGCTGCAGTGAAAATTGGTTATATTTAATGTAATATATATAATATTTCCTCGCCGGCAAAATAAATTGTTCTCTATCCATTGTTTTTGGAATTTGTTTCCTGACTGTGCAGCTTTGTTTGTTTCCTGAATGTGTAGCTTCGTTTTGTTCCCTGATTGTGAAGCTTTGTTTAGTTCCCTGACTCTGTAGCTTCGTTTTGTTCCCTGACGGTGTAGCTTCGTTATGTTTTTGACCGCGTAGCTTCATTTTGGTCCCTGACTGTGTAGCTTCGTTTTGTTTCCTGACTGTGTAGCTTTGTTTTGTTTCCTGACTGTGTAGCTTTGTTTTGTTTCCTGACTGTGTAGCTTAATTTTGTTCCCTGACTGTGTAGCTTTGTTTTGTTCCCTGACTGTGTAGGTTCGTTTTGTTTTTTGACTGCATAGCTTCGTTTTGTTTTTTTGACTGCATAGCTTCATTTTGTTCCCTGACTGTGTAGCTTTGTTTTGTTCCCTGACTGTATAGCTTTGTTTTGTTCCCTGACTGTGTAGCTTTGTTTTGTTCCCTGACTCTGTAGCTTTGTTTTGTTTCCTGACTGTGTAGCTTCGTTTTGTTCCCTGACTGTGTAGCTTCGTTTTGTTTTTTTGACTGCATAGCTTCGTTTTGTTCCCTGACTGTGTAGCTTTGTTTTGTTCCCTGACTGTGTAGCTTCGTTTTGTTCCCTGACTGTGTAGCTTCGTTTTGTTCCCTGACTCTGTAGCTTCGTTTTGTTCCCTGACTGTGTAGCTTCGTTTTGTTTTTTTGACTGCATAGATTCGTTTTGTTCCCTGACTGTGTAGCTTTGTTTTGTTCCCTGACTGTATAGCTTTGTTTTGTTCCCTGACTGTGTAGCTTCGTTTTGTTCCCTGACTGTGTAGCTTTGTTTTGTTCCCTGACTCTGTAGCTTTGTTTTGTTCCCTGACTGTGTAGCTTCGTTTTGTTCCCTAACTGTGTAGCTTTGTTTTGTTTCCTGACTGTGTAGCTTCGTTCTGTTCCCTGACTGTGTAGCTTCGTTTCGTTTCCTGAATGTGTAGCTTAGTTTTGTTGTTTGACTTTGTAGCTTCGTTTTGTTCCCTGACTCTGTAGCTTTGTTTTGTTCCCTGACTGTGTAGCTTCGTTTTGATCCCTGACTGTGTAGCTTTGTTTTGTTTCCTGAGTGTGTAGCTTCATTTTGTTCCCTGACTGTGTAGCTTTGTTTTGTTCCCTGACTGTGTAGCTTTGTTTTGTTTCCTGACTGTGTAGCTTTGTTTTGTTCCCTGACTGTGTAGCTTTGTTTTGTTCCCTGACTGTGTAGCTTTGTTTTGTTCCCTGACAGTGTAGCTTTGTTTTGTTCCCTGACTGTGTAGCTTTATTTTGTTCCCTGACTCTGTAGCTTTGTACTGTTCCCTGACTGTGTAGCTTCGTTTTGTTCCCTGGCTGTGTAGCTTCGTTTTGTTCCCTGACTGTGTAGCTTCGTTTTGTTTTTTTGACTGCATAGCTTCGTTTTGTTCCCTGACTGTGTAGCTTTGTTTTGTTCCCTGACTGTAGAGGCTTTGTTTTGTTCCCTGACTGTGTAGCTTCGTTTTGTTCCCTGACTGTGTAGCTTTGTTTTGTTCCCTGACTCTGTAGCTTTGTTTTGTTCCCTGACTGTGTAGCTTCGTTTTGTTCCCTAACTGTGTAGCTTTGTTTTGTTTCCTGACTGTGTAGCTTCGTTTTGTTCCCTGACTATGTAGCTTCGTTTTGTTTCCTGAATGTGTAGCTTAGTTTTGTTGTTTGACTTTATAGCTTCGTTTTGTTCCCTGACTCTGTAGCTTTGTTTTGTTCCCTGACTGTGTAGCTTCGTTTTGATCCCTGACTGTGTAGCTTTGTTTTGTTTCCTGAGTGTGTAGCTTCATTTTGTTCCCTGACTGTGTAGCTTCGTTTTGTTTCCTGAATGTGTAGCTTAGTTTTGTTGTTTGACTTTGTAGCTTTGTTTTGTTCCCTGACTGTGTAGCTTTGTTTTGTTTTTTTGACTGCGTAGCTTCGTTTTGTTCCCTGACTGTGTAGCTTCGTTTTGTTCCCTGACTGTGTAGCTTTGTTTTGTTCCCTGACTGTGTAGCTTTGTTTTGTTTCCTGACTGTGTAGCTTTGTTTTGTTCCCTGACTGTGTAGCTTTGTTTTGTTCCCTGACTGTGTAGCTTTGTTTTGTTCCCTGACTGTGTAGCTTTGTTTTGTTCCCTGACTGTGTAGCTTTATTTTGTTCCCTGACTCTGTAGCTTTGTACTGTTCCCTGACTGTGTAGCTTCGTTTTGTTCCCTGACTGTGTAGCTTCGTTTTGTTCCCTGACTGTGTAACTTCGTTTTGTTTTTTTGACTGCATAGCTTCGTTTTGTTCCCTGACTGTGTAGCTTTGTTTTGTTCCCTGACTGTATAGCTTTGTTTTGTTCCCTGACTGTGTAGCTTCGTTTTGTTCCCTGACTGTGTAGCTTTGTTTTGTTCCCTGACTCTGTAGCTTTGTTTTGTTCCCTGACTGTGTAGCTTCGTTTTGTTCCCTAACTGTGTAGCTTTGTTTTGTTTCCTGACTGTGTAGCTTCGTTTTGTTCCCTGACTGTGTAGCTTCGTTTTGTTTCCTGAATGTGTAGCTTAGTTTTGTTGTTTGACTTTGTAGCTTCGTTTTGTTCCCTGACTGTGTAGCTTTGTTTTGTTTTTTGACTGCGTAGCTTCGTTTCGTTTCCTGACTGTGTAGCTTCGTTTTGTTTTTTGACTGCGTAGCTTCGTTTTGTTCCCTGACTGCGTAGCTTTGTTTTGTTTTTGACTGCATAGCTTCCTTTTGTTTCCTGACTGTATAGCTTCGTTATGTTCCCTGACTGTGTAGCTTCGTTTTGTTCCCTGACTGTGTAGCTTTGTTTTGTTCCCTGACTGTGTAGCTTTATTTTGTTCCCTGACTCTGTAGCTTTGTACTGTTCCCTGACTGTGTAGCTTCGTTTTGTTCCCTGACTGTGTAGCTTCGTTTTGTTCCCTGACTGTGTAGCTTCGTTTTGTTTTTTTTGACTGCATAGCTTCGTTTTGTTCCCTGACTGTGTAGCTTTGTTTTGTTCCCTGACTGTAGAGGCTTTGTTTTGTTCCCTGACTGTGTAGCTTCGTTTTGTTCCCTGACTGTGTAGCTTTGTTTTGTTCCCTGACTCTGTAGCTTTGTTTTGTTCCCTGACTGTGTAGCTTCGTTTTGTTCCCTAACTGTGTAGCTTTGTTTTGTTTCCTGACTGTGTAGCTTCGTTTTGTTCCCTGACTATGTAGCTTCGTTTTGTTTCCTGAATGTGTAGCTTAGTTTTGTTGTTTGACTTTGTAGCTTCGTTTTGTTCCCTGACTCTGTAGCTTTGTTTTGTTCCCTGACTGTGTAGCTTCGTTTTGATCCCTGACTGTGTAGCTTTGTTTTGTTTCCTGAGTGTGTAGCTTCATTTTGTTCCCTGACTGTGTAGCTTCGTTTTGTTTCCTGAATGTGTAGCTTAGTTTTGTTGTTTGACTTTGTAGCTTTGTTTTGTTCCCTGACTGTGTAGCTTTGTTTTGTTTTTTGACTACGTAGCTTCGTTTTGTTCCCTGACTGTGTAGCTTCGTTTTGTTCCCTGACTGTGTAGCTTTGTTTTGTTCCCTGACTGTGTAGCTTTGTTTTGTTCCCTGACTGTGTAGCTTTGTTTTGTTCCCTGACTGTGTAGCTTTGTTTTGTTCCCTGACTGTGTAGCTTTGTTTTGTTCCCTGACTGTGTAGCTTTGTTTTGTTCCCTGACTGTGTAGCTTTATTTTGTTCCCTGACTCTGTAGCTTTGTACTGTTCCCTGACTGTGTAGCTTCGTTTTGTTCCCTGACTGTGTAGCTTCGTTTTGTTCCCTGACTGTGTAGCTTCGTTTTGTTTTTTTGACTGCATAGCTTCGTTTTGTTCCCTGACTGTGTAGCTTTGTTTTGTTCCCTGACTGTATAGCTTTGTTTTGTTCCCTGACTGTGTAGCTTCGTTTTGTTCCCTGACTGTGTAGCTTTGTTTTGTTCCCTGACTCTGTAGCTTTGTTTTGTTCCCTGACTGTGTAGCTTCGTTTTGTTCCCTAACTGTGTAGCTTTGTTTTGTTTCCTGACTGTGTAGCTTCGTTTTGTTCCCTGACTGTGTAGCTTCGTTTTGTTTCCTGAATGTGTAGCTTAGTTTTGTTGTTTGACTTTGTAGCTTCGTTTTGTTCCCTGACTGTGTAGCTTTGTTTTGTTTTTTGACTGCGTAGCTTCGTTTTGTTTCCTGACTGTGTAGCTTCTATTGTTTTTTGACTGCGTAGCTTCGTTTTGTTCCCTGACTGCGTAGCTTTGTTTTGTTTTTGACTGCATAGCTTTCTTTTGTTTCCTGACTGTATAGCTTCGTTATGTTCCCTGACTGTGTAGCTTCGTTTTGTTCCCTGACTGTGTAGCTTTGTTTTGTTCCCTGACTCTGTAGCTGCGTTTTGTTCCCTGACTGTGTAGCTTTGTTTTGTTTCCTGACTGTGTAGCTTTGTTTTGTTTCCTGACTGTGTAGCTTCATTTTGTTCCCTGACTGTGTAGCTTTGTTTTGTTCCCTGACTGTGTAGCTTCGTTTTGTTTTTTGACTGCATAGCTTCGTTTTGTTTTTTGACTGCATAGCTTCGTTTTGTTCCCTGACTGTGTAGCTTTGTTTTGTTTTTTGACTGCGTAGCTTCGTTTTATTTCCTGACTGTGTAGCTTTGTTTTGTTCCCTGACTGTGTAGATTCATTTTGTTCCCTGACTGTGTAGCTTCATTTTGTTCCCTGACTGTGTAGCTTTGTTTTGTTCCCTGACTCTGTAGCTTTGTTTTGTTTCCTGACTGTGTAGCTTCGTTTTGTTTCCTGACTGTGTAGCTTCGTTTTGTTTTTTTGACTGCATAGCTTCGTTTTGTTCCCTGACTGTGTAGCTTTGTTTTGTTCCCTGACTGTATAGCTTCGTTTTGTTCCCTGACTGTGTAGCTTTGTTTTGTTCCCTGACTGTGAGGCTTCGTTTTGTTCCCTGACTGTGTAGCTTTGTTTTGTTCCCTGACTGTGTAGCTTCGTTTTGTTCCCTGACTGTAGCTTCGTTTTGTTTCCTGAATGTGTAGCTTAGTTTTGTTGTTTGACTTTGTAGCTTCGTTTTGTTCCCTGACTGTGTAGCTTTGTTTTGTTTTTTGACTGCGTAGCTTCGTTTTGTTCCCTGACTGTGTAGCTTCGTTTTGTTCCCTGACTCTGTAGCTTCGTTTTGTTCCCTGACTGTGTAGCTTTGTTTTGTTTCCTGACTGTGTAGCTTTGTTTTGTTCCCTGACTGTGTAGCTTTGTTTTGTTCCCTGACTGTGTAGCTTTGTTTTGTTCCCTGACTGTGTAGCTTTGTTTTGTTCCCTGACTGTGTAGCTTTGTTTTGTTCCCTGACTGTGTAGCTTCGTTTTGTTTTTTGACTGCATAGCTTCATTTTGTTCCCTGACTGTGTAGCTTTGTTTTGTTCCCTGACTGTATAGCTTTGTTTTGTTCCCTGACTGTGTAGCTTCGTTTTGTTCCCTGACTGTGTAGCTTTGTTTTGTTCCCTGACTCTGTAGCTTTGTTTTGTTCCCTGACTGTGTAGCTTCGTTTTGTTCCCTGACTGTGTAGCTTTGTTTTGTTTCCTGACTGTGTAGCTTCGTTTTGTTCCCTGACTGTGTAGCTTCGTTTTGTTTCCTGAATGTGTAGCTTAGTTTTGTTGTTTGACTTTGTAGCTTCGTTTTGTTCCCTGACTGCGTAGCTTTGTTTTGTTTTTTGACTGCGTAGCTTCCTTTTGTTTCCTGACTGTGTAGCTTTGTTTTGTTCCCTGACTCTGTAGCTTCGTTTTGTTCCCTGACTGTGTAGCTTTGTTTTGTTTCCTGACTGTGTAGCTTTGTTTTGTTTCCTGACTGTGTAGCTTCATTTTGTTCCCTGACTGTGTAGCTTTGTTTTGTTCCCTGACTGTGTAGCTTCGTTTTGTTTTTTGACTGAATAAGCTTCATTTTGTTCCCTGACTGTGTAGCTTTGTTTTGATCCCTGACTGTATAGCTTTGTTTTGTTCTCTGACTGTATAGCTTTGTTTTGTTCCTTGACTGTGTAGCTTCGATTTGTTCCCTGACTGTGTAGCTTCATTTTGTTTTTTGACTGCGTAGCTTCGTTTTGTTCCCTGACTGTGTAGCTTTGTTTTGTTCCCTGAATGTGTAGATTAATTTTGTTCCCTGACTGTGTAGCTTCATTTTGTTCCCTGGCTGTGTAGCTTTGTTTTGTTCCCTGACTCTGTAGCTTTGTTTTGTTCCGTGACTGTGTAGCTTCGTTTTGTTCAATGACTGTGTAGCTTCGTTTTGTTTTTTTGACTGCGTAGCTTCGTTTTGTTCCCTGACTGTGTAGCTTTGTTTTGTTCCCTGACTGACTGTATAGCTTTGTTTTGTTCCCTGACTGTGTAGCTTTGTTTTGTTCCCTGACTGTGTAGCTTTGTTTTGTTCCCTGACTCTGTAGCTTCGTTTTGTTCCCTGACTGTGTAGCTTCATTTTGTTCCCTGACTGTGTAGCTTTGTTTTGTTTCCTGACTGTGTAGCTTCATTTTGTTCCCTGACTGTGTAGCTTCGTTTTGTTTCCTGAATGTGTAGCTTAGTTTTGTTGTTTGACTTTGTAGCTTCGTTTTGTTCCCTGACTGTGTAGCTTTGTTTTGTTTTTTGACTGCGTAGCTTCGTTTTGTTCCCTGACTGTGTAGCTTTGTTTTGTTCCCTGACTCTGTAGCTTTGTTTTGTTCCCTGACTGTGTAGCTTTGTTTTGTTTCCTGACTGTGTAGCTTCGTTTTGTTTCCTGACTGTGTAGCTTAGTTTTGTTTTTGACTGTGTAGCTTCATTTTGTTCCCTGACTGTGTAGCTTTGTTTTGTTCCCTGACTCTGTAGCTTCGTTTTTTTCCCTGACTGTGTAGGTTCATTTTGTTCCCTGACTGTGTAGCTTCGTTTCGGTGATTATAAGCGAGCTGGACAAAGTGAAGAACATTTATGAACATAGGTCCGATATCATTTCTACACAGTTTCGATTTAGTTTGTCATTTTAAAGTATATTGCGTTTACCCCCCCATTTTTTTATTTTTTTATAAATATATATATACTGAACAAAAATATAAATGCAACATGCGACAATTTCAATGATTTTACTGAGTTAAAGTTCATATAAGGAAATCATTAGGCCCTAATCTATGGATTTCACATGACTGGGCAGGGGCGCAGCCATGGGTGGTCCTGAGAGGGCTTAGGGCCACCCACTGGGGAGCCAGGCCCACCCACTGGGGAGACAGGCCCAGCCAATCACAATTCATTTTTACCCGGATAGAAATACTCCTCAGTTTCATCAGCTGTCAAGGTGGCTGATCCAGACGATCCCGCAAGTGAAGATGCTGGATGTGGAGGTCCTAGGCTGGTGTGGTTACATGTGGTCTGTGGTTGTGAGACATACTGCTATATTCTCTGAAATGACATTGGAGGTGGCTTATGGTAGAGGAATGAACATTAAAATCTCTACCAACAGCTCTGTTGGTCATTCCTGCAGTCAGCATGCCAATTGCACGCTCCCTCAACTTGAGACATCTGTGGCATTGTGTTGTGTGACAAAACTGCACATTTTAGAGTGGCCTTTTATTGTCCCCAGCACAAGGTGCACCTGTATAATGATCGTGATTTTTAATCAGCTACTTGATATGCCACACCTGTCAAATGGATGGATTATCTTGGCAAAGGAGAAATGCTCACTAACAGGGATGTAAACACATTTGTTCACAACATTTTATAGGAATAAGCTCTATGTGCGTATGGACAATTTCTGGGATCATTTATTTTAGTTCATGAGACCAATACTTTACATGTTGCGTTTACATTTTTGTTCAGCGTATTTATCTGCATTTTCCCTTTTGACTCATACGCTGCTGTTTTTTTTTTTTTTTAAATGACACCGACAGAGAGGGCTGCTTCACTTCTAGTTCTTAGGAAACTTTGCAATTTTTCCTTAAAAAAAAAAAAAAATTCTTACATTGTTAGCCCAGAAAATTGTATATGTTATTACATACAGCCGGGAGGTACTATTGGGTATCAGAGAGATGTCAACTTACCAGCACAACCAGCATTACGAACAGGAATACGACTTTCCCAAAGCGGATCCTTTGTTCGCACCACCCAGTGCAATTGAACTGATTCCAGAGGCCGACCCAAAACATCGCCGACGGAGAAGAGGTAGTCGGAGCGGTCTTCTTGTCCAACTTATGAGGCGTGCAACCCACCCACCGCTTCCGAGTATATTACTCGCTAATGTTCAGTTTCTGGATAACAAGGTTGACGAGATCCGGGCAAGGGCTTCTTTCCAGAGAGACATCAGGGATTGCAACATACTCTGTTTCACGGAAACATGGCTCTTTCTGGATATACTGTCGGAATCGGTCCAGCCGTCTGTATTCTCAGTCCATCACGCTGACAGGAAAAAATATCTATTCGGGAAGAAGAAGGGCGGGGGTGTATGTTTCATAATTAACGACTCATGGTGTAATTGTAATAACATACAGGAACTCAAGTCCTTTTGTTCATCGACCTAGAATACCTCACAATCAAATGCTGACCGTTTTATCTCCAAGAGAATTATCTTCAGTTATTGTCACAGCTGTGTATATCCCCCCTCAAGCTGATACCACGATGGCCCTCAAAGAACTTCACTGGACTTTATGCAAAATGGAAACCACATATCCTGAGGCTGCATTTATTGTTATCCTGAGGCTGCATTTATTGTAGCGGGGGATTTTAACAAAGCAAATTTGAGAAAAAGGCTACCGAAGTTCTATCAACACATTGACTGTAGTACTCCCGCTGGAAAAACACTCAACCATTGCAACGCCAACTTCCGGTATGCATACAAGGCCCTCCCCCACCCTCCTTTCGGCAAATCTGACCACAACTCCATTTCGCTCCTCCCTTCCTATAGGCAGAAATTCAAACAGGAAGTACCCATGCTAAGGACTATTCAACGCTGGTCTAACCAGTTGGAATCCACGCCTCAAGATTGTTTTGATCATGCGGACTGGTATATGTTCCCGTGTAGCTTCGGAGAATAATATTGACGTGTACACTGAGACGGTTACTGAGTTCATCAAGAAGTGTATAAGAGATGTTGTACCCACTGTGACTATTAAAACGTACCCTAACCAGAAACCATGGATAGATGGCAGCATTCACGCTAAAATGAAAGCGCAAACCAATGCATTTAACCATGGTAAAGTGACTGGGAATATGGTAGAAAACAAACAGAGTGGTCATTCCCTCCGCAAGACAATCAAGCAGGCAAAACATCAGTATAGAGACAAAGTGGAGTCGCAATTCAATGGCTAAAACACGAGACCTATGTGGTAGAGTCTACAGACAATCACGGACTAAAAAAGGAAAACCAGCTGCGTCGCGGACACCTACGCCTTGCTTCCAGACAAGCTAAACACCTTCTTTGCCCGCTTTGAAGATGACACAGTGCCACCAACATGGCCAGCTACCAAGGACTGTGGGCTCTCCTTCTCCGTGGCCGACGTGAGTAAGACATTTAAATTAGTGTTAACCCTCGCAAGGATGCTGGCCCAGACTGCATCCCTGGCCGCGTCCTCAGAGCATGTGCAGACCAGCTGGCTGGTGTGTTTACGGACATATTCAATCTCTCCCTATCCTTGTCTGCTCTTGCCACATGCTTCAAGATGGCCACCATTGTTCCTGTTCCCAAGAATGCAAAGGTAACTGAATTAAATGACTATCGCCCCATAGCACTCACTTCTGTCATCATGAAGTGCTTTGAGAGTCAAGAATCATATCACCTCCACCTTACCTGTCACCTAGACCCACTCCAATTTGCTTACCGCCACAATAGGTCCACAGACGATGCAATTGCCATCACACTGCACACCACCCTATCCCATCTACACAAGAGGAATACCTATGTAAGAATGCTGTTCATTTACTATAGCTCAGCATTCAACACCATACTACCCTCCAAGCTCATCGTTAAGCTTGAGGCCCTGGGTCTGAACCCTGCCCTGTGCAATTTGCCTCTGGACTTCCTGACGGGCCTCCCCCAGGTGGTGAAGGTAGGAAACAACAACTCCACCTCACTGATCCTCAGCACTGGGGCCCCACAAGGCTGCGTGTTTAGCCCCCTCCTGTACTCACTGGTCACCCATGACTGTGTGGCCATGCACGCCTCCAACTCAATCATCAAGTTTGTAGACGGCAGTAGTAGGCTTGATTACCAACAACGACGAGATAGCCTACAGGGAGGAGGTGGGTGCTCTGGGAGTGTGGTGTCAGGAAATAACCTCTCACTCAACGTCAACAAAACAAAAGAGATGATCGTGGACTTCAGGAAACAGCAGAGGGAGAACCCCCCGATCCACATCGACGGGACATCAGTGGAGAAGGTGGACAGTTTTATGTTCCTCGGCGTACACATCACTGACATACTGAAATGGTGGTGAAGAAGGCGCAACAGCCTAAATCCCTCACTAACTTTTACAGATGCACAACTGAGAGCATCCTGTCGGGCTGTATCACCGCCTGGTACGGCAACTGCTCCGCCCACAATCGCAGGGCTCTCCAGAGGGTAGTGAGGTCTGCGCAACGCATCACCGGGGGCAAACTACCTGCCCTCTAGGACACCTACAGCACCCGATGTTACAGGAAGGCTAAAAAGATCAAGGACAACAACCACCCAAGCCACTGCTTGTTCACCCCGCTACCATCCAGAAGTCAAGGTCAGTACAGGTGCATCAAAGCTGGGACCGAGAAACTGAAAAACAACTTCTATCTCAAGGCCATCAGACTGTTAAATAGCCATCACTAGCACATTAGAGGCTGCTTCCCTATATACAGACTTGAAATCAATGGAACACAAGTCACTTTAATAATGTCACTTTAATAATGGTCCCGTGTGGCTCAGTTGGTAGAGAATGGTGTTTGCAACGCCGGGGTTGTGGGTTCGATTCCCATGGGGGACCAGTACGAGAATTTTTTTTAATGAAATGTATGCATTCACTACTGTAAGTCGCTCTGGATAAGAGCGTCTGCTAAATGACTAAAATGTAAATAATGTTTACATATCTTGCTTTACTCATCTCATATGTATATACTCTATTCTATTCTATTCTACTGTATCTTAGTCTATGGCGCTCTGACATTGCTCGTCCATATATTTATATGTTCTTAATTCCATACCTTTAGATTTGTGTGTATCGCTACACCCGCCATAACATCTGCTAGTCATGTGTATGTGACAAATACAATTTGATGTGATTTATCTATCCTGTTGCAAAGTCACTTTACTCCTACCCGTATGTACACTACACTACATGGCCGAAAGTATGTGGACACCTGCTCGCCGAACATCTCATTCCAAAATATGAACATTAATATGGAGTTGGTCCCCCCTTTGCTGTTATAACAGCCTCCAGTCTTCTGGGAAGGCTTTCCACTAGATGTTGGAACATTGCTGCAGGGACTTTCTTCCATTCAGCCACAAGAGCATTAGTGAGGTCAGGCACTGATGTTGGATCGATTAGGCCTGGCTCCCCGGTCGGCGTTCCAATTCATCCCAAAGGTGTTTGATTGGGCTGAGGTCAGGGCTCAGTGCAGTCCGATCTCGACAAACAATTTCTGTATGGACCTCGCGTTGCGCACAGGAGCATTGTCATACTGAAACAGGAAAGGGCCTTTCCCAAACTGTTGCCACAAAGTTGGAAGCACAGAAATGTCTAGAATGTCATTTTATGCTGTAGCTTTACGTTTTCTCTTCTCTTTTTCTTAGGGGCCCGAACCATGAAAAACAGCCCCAGACCATTATTCCTCCTCCACCAAACTTTTGCAGTTGGCACTATGCATTTGGGCAGGTGGTAACGTCAGTGGTGTAAAGTACTTAAGTAAAAATACTTTAAAGTGCTACTTAAGTCGTTTTTGGGGGTATCTGTACTTTACTTTACTATTTATATTTTTGACAACTTTTACTTTTATTTCACTACATTCCAAAAGAAAATATTGTACTTTTACTCCATACATTTTCCCTGACAACCCAAAGTACTCGTTACATTTTGAATGCTTAGCAGGACAGGAAAATTGTGAAATTCACACACTTATCAGGAGAACACGTGGTCATCCCTACTGCCTATGGTCTAGCGGACTCACTAAACACAAATGCATCTTTTGTAAATAATGTCTGAGTGTTGGAGTGTGCCCCTGGCTCTCTGTAAATTTTAAAACAAGAAAATGTTTACTTTGCTTAATATAAGGAATTTTGAAATCCTTTATACTTTTACTTCTACTTTTGATACTTCCGTATATTTAAAACCAAATAATTTTAGACTATTACTCAAGTACTATTTTACTGGCTGACTTTTACTTGAGTAACTTTCTATTAAGGTATCTTTACTTTTACTCAAGTATGACAATTGGGTACTTTTTCCACCACTGGTGTCATAATCATCATAAGGATAGGACCAAAACGCAGCGTGTATAGTGATCATCTTCTTTATTTACTTACTAAAGTGAACACTTAAACGAAACCAATAAACGACAACCAACAGTTCTCTAAGGTAACCCAACTATACAGAAAGCAACCACCCACAAAACACAAGTGAAACGAACACAACCAAATATAGCCTCCAATTAGAGACAACAACAACCACCTGCCTCTAATTGGAGGTCATTGCCAAAAACCAACATAGAACTAGAATAAACATAGAAATATAAAACATAGAATAAAACATCAAAACACCCAAAACAAACACCCCCTGCCACGCCTTGACCATACTACAATGACAAATAACCCCTTTTACTGGTCAGGACGTGACAACTGGGTAACGTACTCCTGACTTCCAGATGGTGAAGCGGGATTCATCACTCCAGAGAACGCATTTACACTGCTCCAGAGTCCAATGGCGGCAAGCTTTATACCACTGCAGCCTACACTTGGCATTGCGCATGGTGATGTTAGGCTTGTGTGCGGCTGCCCGGCTGTGGAAACCCATTTCATGAAGCTCCAGACGAACAGTTCTTGTGCTGACGTTGCTTCCAGAAGCAGTTTGGAACTCGGTAGTGAGTGTTGCAACCGAGGACAGGCGATTTTTACGTGCTATGGGCTTCAGCACTTTGCGGTCTCGTTCTGTGAGCTTGTGTGGCCTACCACTTTGCGACTGAGTCGTTGTTGCTCCTAGACGTTTCCACTTCACAATAACAGCACTTACAGTTGACCGGGGCAGCTCTAGCAGGACAGACATTTGACAAACTTACTTTTTGGAAAGGTGGCATCCTACGACAGTGCCACACTGCTTCTTGATACACTGCTCGCTTAACGCGGAAGCCAGCCTCACCAATGTGTTGGAGGAAACACCGTCCAACAAGCGACCAGTCAGCTTGCAGGTACCACAAGGAGTCGCTAGAGCGCGATCGGACAAGGAAATCCCGGCCAGCCAAATCCTCCCCTAACCCGGACCTGTGCCGCCTCATGGGTCTGCCAGTCGCGGCCGGCTGCGACCAAGCCTGGGATCGAACCCGGGGCTGTAGTGACGCCTCAAGCATTGCGATGCTCAGAATCTCTACAGAGAAAACCAGTGCACTGTGTCAGGGTGTGTTGTGGCAGGGTGTGTTGTGTGGCAGGGTGTGTTGTGTGTCAGGGTGTGCTGTGTGGCAGGGTGTGTTGTGTGTCAGGGTGTGTTGTGTGTCAGGGTGTGCTGTGTGGCAGGGTGTGCTGTGTGGCAGGGTGTGTTGTGTGGCAGGGTGTGCTGTGGCAGGGTGTGTTGTGTGGCAGGGTGTGTTGTGTGGCAGGGTGTGTTGTGTGGCAGGGTGTGCTGTGGCAGGGTGTGTTGTGTGGCAGGGTGTGTTGTGTGTCAGGGTGTGCTGTGTGGCAGGGTGTGCTGTGTAGCAGGGTGTGCTGTGGCAGGGTGTGCTGTGTAGCAGGGTGTGCTGTGTGGCAGGGTGTACTGTGGCAGGGTGTGCTCTGTGGCAGGGTTTTGAGTGTTGGAGATTCTCCATTAATACATGACTCAGAAAACCATTCTAGGGAAGGAAGGCTGTGGAGAACGTAGTTTAAAATTAGGCTCCTTTGAGCCAGATAGATACTACAGTAGTATCTCTATAGTGGCGGGTATGTCCTGTTAGAGAATGTAAATAGGTCGCAGGTCAGCCTGTCCTCCCATGTCCGGCTGGTCTACAGAGACATCTGTCTGAGGCCTCCTTCCTTTCCCTCTTCTCTCTCTACCTTCTCATCCCTCCTTCTCTCCTCCTCTTCTCTTTCTTCCTTTTCTCTCTCCCTTCTCATCTTTCCTCTGGCGCTTGTCTCTCCTCAACTTCTGACATTTGAGGCGAGCAGCTTTGCAGACTGTTCTAGACAGGTGTGTTACTGTAGGTAAAGCCCCAACAGGTCATCAGCTCTGGTTCTAGACAGGTGTGTTACTGTAGGTAAAGCCCAAACAGGTCATCAGCTCTGACTCTAGACAGGTGTGTTACTGTAGGTAAAGCCCCAACAGGTCATCAGCTCTGGTTCTAGACAGGCGTGTTACTGTAGGTAAAGCCCAACAGGTCATCAGCTCTGAATCTAGACAGGTGTGTTACTGTAGGTAAAGCCCCAACAGGTCATCAGCTCTGACTCTAGACAGGTGTGTTACTGTAGGTAAAGCCCCAACAGGTCATAAGCTCTGACTCTGGTTCTAGACAGGTGTGTTACTGTAGGTAAAGCCCCAGCAGGTCATCAGCTCTGACTCTGAATCTAGACAGGTGTGTTACTGTAGGTAAAGCCCCAACAGGTCATCAGCTCTGACTCTGAATCTAGACAGGTGTGTTACTGTAGGTAAAGCCCCAACAGGTCATCAGCTCTGACTCTAGACAGGTGTGTTACTGTAGGTAAAGCCCCAACAGGTCATCAGCTCTGACTCTGGTTCTAGACAGGTGTGTTACTGTAGGTAAAGCCCCAACAGGTCATCAGCTCTAACTCTGGTTCTAGACAGGTGTGTTACTGTAAGTAAAGCCCCAACAGGTCATCAGCTCTGAATATAGACAGGTGTGTTACTGTAGGTAAAGCCCCAGCAGGTCATCAGCTCTGACTCTGGTTCTAGACAGGTGTGTTACTGTAGGTAAAGCCCCAACAGGTCATCAGCTCTGACTCTGAATCTAGACAGGTGTGTTACTGTAGGTAAAGCCCCAACAGGTCATCAGCTCTGGTTCTAGACAGGTGTGTTACTGTAGGTAAAGCCCAACAGGTCATCAGCTCTGAATCTAGACAGGTGTGTTACTGTAGGTAAAGCCCCAACAGGTCATCAGCTCTGACTCTAGACAGGTGTGTTACTGTAGGTAAAGCCCCAACAGGTCATAAGCTCTGACTCTAGACAGGTGTGTTACTGTAGGTAAAGCCCCAACAGGTCATCAGCTCTGACTCTGGTTCTAGAAAGGTGTGTTACTGTAGGTAAAGCCCCAACAGGTCATCAGCTCTGACTCTAGACAGGTGTGTTACTGTAGATAAAGCCCCAACAGGTCATCAGCTCTGACTGGTTCTAGACAGGTGTGTTACTGTAGGTAAAGCCCCAACAGGTCATCAGCTCTGACTCTGAATCTAGACAGGTGTGTTACTGTAGGTAAAGCCCCAACACGTCATCAGCTCTGACTCTGACTCTAGACAGGTGTGTTACTGTAGGTAAAGCCCCAACAGGTCATCAGCTCTGACTCTGACTCTAGACAGGTGTGTTACTGTAGGTAAAGCCCCATCAGGTCATCAGCTCTGACTCTGACTCTAGACAGGTGTGCTACTGTAGGTAAAGCCCCAACAAGTCATCAGCTCTGACTGGTTCTAGACAGGTGTGTTACTGTAGGTAAAGCCCCAACAGGTCATCAGCTCTGAATATAGACAGGTGTGTTACTGTAGGTAAAGCCCCAACAGGTCATCAGCTCTGACTCTAGACAGGTGTGTTACTGTAGGTAAAGCCCCAACAGGTCATCAGCTCTGACTGGTTCTAGACAGGTGTGTTACTGTAGGTAAAGCCCCAACAGGTCATCAGCTCTGAATCTAGACAGGTGTGTTACTGTAGGTAAAGCCCCAACAGGTCATCAGCTCTGACTCTAGACAGGTGTGTTACTGTAGGTAAAGCCCCAACAGGTCATCAGCTCTGAATCTAGACAGGTGTGTTACTGTAGGTAAAGCCCCAACAGGTCATCAGCTCTGACTGGTTCTAGACAGGTGTGTTACTGTAGGTAAAGCCCCAACAGGTCATCAGCTCTGACTCTGAATCTAGACAGGTGTGTTACTGTAGGTAAAGCCCCAACAGGTCATCAGCTCTGAATATAGACAGGTGTGTTACTGTAGGTAAAGCCCCAACAGGTCATCAGCTCTGACTCTAGACAGGTGTGTTACTGTAGGTAAAGCCCCAACAGGTCATCAGCTCTGACTGGTTCTAGACAGGTGTGTTACTGTAGGTAAGGCCCCAACAGGTCATCAGCTCTGACTGGTTCTAGACAGGTGTGTTACTGTAGGTAAAGCCCCAACAGGTCATCAGCTCTGACTCTAGACAGGTGTGTTACTGTAGGTAAAGCCCCAACAGGTCATCAGCTCTGAATCTAGACAGGTGTGTTACTGTAGGTAAAGCCCCAACAGGTCATCAGCTCTGACTGGTTCTAGACAGGTGTGTTACTGTAGGTAAAGCCCCAACAGGTCATCAGCTCTGACTCTGAATCTAGACAGGTGTGTTACTGTAGGTAAAGCCCCAACAGGTCATCAGCTCTGAATATAGACAGGTGTGTTACTGTAGGTAAAGCCCCAACAGGTCATCAGCTCTGACTCTAGACAGGTGTGTTACTGTAGGTAAAGCCCCAACAGGTCATCAGCTCTGACTGGTTCTAGACAGGTGTGTTACTGTAGGTATGGCCCCAACAGGTCATCAGCTCTGACTGGTTCTAGACAGGTGTGTTAATGTAGGTAAAGCCCAACAGGTCATCAGCTCTGACTGGTTCTAGACAGGTGTGCTACTGTAGGTAAAGCCCCAACAGGTCATCAGCTCTGACTGGTTCTAGACAGGTGTGTTACTGTAGGTAAAGCCCCAACAGGTCATCGGCTCTGAATCTAGACAGGTGTGTTACTGTAGGTAAAGCCCCAACAGGTCATCAGTTCTGATTCTGGTTCTAGACAGGTGTGTTACTGTAGGTAAAGCCCCAACAGGTCATCAGCTCTTACTCTGGTTCAGTTAGTGAAGGAACATTTGCTCCATACCTGCAAAGCCTCCTGCCCCTTCTTGCGTCTCCCCCGTGTTTCCCCCCTCGCCTCACCACAACTTCCCACGTCTCCTCCTCTTTCATCTCTAATCCATAAAGCCTCACACGTTTATTTCTCCTTCTCTCATTCCCACACTCCTCAGCCTGCCCCTTCAAACTCCCTCCTCCCGTTTCCTTCCCTCCTCCCGTCTCCCTCCCGCTGTCCACATCAGATTACCATGCTGCTCTCCTCAACAAATACATGTTTCTTTCTCATTACTGTAATGTAGTGTTGAGTTAAATGGTGCTTTTGTAAATGTAACCGTACGTGTGATTGTGAGTGCTTGTACTCTAGTGGGTTTGTTTCTAGGGCTGTTGCCAGAACAGTAGCGAGAGAGACATCCCATCTGTAACAATTTTCTATTTAACCTTTATTTAATTTTATTGTTATTTACAATGACGGCCTACCCCGGCCAAACCCTGACGACGCTGGGCTAATTTAGCGCCGCACTATGGGACTCCCAATCACGTCCGGATGAAGATGCATCCTGGATTTGAACCCGGAACTTCAATGAGGCCTCTTGCACTTTGACTATATGACGGAAGGACGGTAGGACTGTAGGACGGTGGGACTGAAGGACTGTAGGACGGTAGGACAATATAACTGAAGGACTGTAGGACTGGGGACTGTAAGACGGTAGGACTGTAGGACTATCGAACTGTAGGACTGTAGGACTGAAGTACTGTAGGACTATAGGGCTGTAGGACTATAGAACTGAAGGATGTTAGTACTGTATGACTATCGAACTGTAGGATTGTAGTACTGTAGCACTATAGGACTGTAGGATGGTAGGACTGTAGGACGGTACGACGGTAGGACTGTAGACATGTCGGACTTTTGAATTGTACGACTATAGAACTGTAGGACTGTAGGACTATTGAACTGTAGGACTGTAGGACTCTAGAACTGTAGGACTATAGAACAGTAGGAGTTTGGGATGGTAGGACTGTCGGACTGAAGGACTGTATGACTGGAGGACGGTAGGAAGGTAGGACTGTAGGACTGTAGGACGGTAAGGACTGTAGGACTGAAGGACGGTAGACTGAAGGACTGTAGGACTGTAGGACTGTAGGACTATAGAATGGTTGGACTATAGAATTGTAGGACTGTAGGACAATATAGGACTATGGAACTGAAGGACGATAGGACGGTAGAACTGTAGGACCTAAGGACTATAGAACTGTATGACTGTATGACTATAGAACAATAGCACTGTCAGACGGTAAGACTGTAGGACTGTAGGACTGTAGCACTGTTGGACTCTCGAACTGTAGGAGTGTTGGTATATAGAACTTACGGACTGTCGGACTATAGAACTGTAGGATTGTAGGACTGTAGGATTGTATGACTCTAGAACTGTAGGACTGTACGACAACAGAACTGTAGTGTAGGACTATTGATGACCGTAGGACTGTAGGACTATGCGACTGTAGAACAGTTGGACGGTAGGACTGTAGGACCATAGGGCTGTAGAACTATAGAACTGAAGGATGTTAGTAGTGTATGACTATCGGACTGTAGGATTGAAGCACTATAGGACTGTAGGATGG